>NC_057810.1:698483979-698485193 GCF_018294505.1 Triticum aestivum | reverse complement strand
GTAGCTCTCATGTTCGGCGATGTCTGGTGCCTCCTTTGGCAGCGGACGCAGCTCCCCTTCCTACAGTGGCAGTTTCAACTGACGACTTGGCTTCCTCTTCTCGTAAGCTTGCTCCGACGGCTTGGGATTGCTCAGACTCTAGACAAGGCAAAAATCCTTGCTCGATCTTTCGATGTTGGCAGCAGCGACCTGCGGGTGCCTTCACCTTCTTGGAGGCGCAGCCATGGCCGTCATTTGTGCCCCTCTTCGAGCAGCAGGGGAAACCCTAGGTCTGGTTATCTGGATCAGGCGGCGATTGCATCTCGGCGTCGTTCTCCTTCATGAAGGCGCCGTCTTGTTTGTTTGCGGCGTCCTCGGCGGTGGATTTAGAGATGTTAGTTGTCATGTTCGGTTGGTTTGGGCTTCTTACAGGGTGGCGAGTTTAGTTGTGTTGTGTCTATGTCTGGGTTGAGCATCCTATGTCTCTGCTCCATGCACCATGTTTTTAGGCCTTCTGCGTTCGTGCCATGTGTTGTACTACCGCTTGTATTCACTCTTACTTCTTCTATCAATGCAATGATACGCAAGCTTTGCGTATTCGCGAAGATTAACGAATACTACTTGAGTTTCATGAGGTTATCATCCTTTTGTGATGTATTTTAGTGTCAATTTTAAAACATGACAGTGCTCTTATCTATGCTCTGTAGTGAACATGCTTTTGCTAGCTGAACTGTACAAAGAGCTTAGCCTAGTCATCCATCATGCCTGGTCTCTCTCTCCACCTCATCCTTGCCTTTGATCTCTAAGTGGGGTTGTGCGTTTGATTTGGATTTTGTGGGCGACGTAGTTGGGAGAAGGACGGTGCATCTGTTTTTTCCTTTTTTCAGTTCTTCCTTTTTGATTGAGTTGTTGCCACCTTTCGAGGAAGTTCCTTTACTTGATAAGAAATGTTAGTTTGAAATATGTTGTCATCGGGAGTTCAGAAAATGTGCCAAGCAGGGAAGTCACTCCTTTGTCCTTGTATTGTTCTCTTTTACTCAAGTGCTTTCATACAAGATACTAAGTATTTTTCAGTTTTACCTGATCCCTTATTACTAAACCACAACAGTATTATGAACTTGCATATACCAGTGCCTCATATTGTTGTATTCTGAATCTAACGAAATAATATCCCGTAATACAGACAAGAAAGTGGAAGGGCCGCTTACCTACCTGGGGCCGCCGAGCTTCTGCTC
>NC_057810.1:698482250-698483832 GCF_018294505.1 Triticum aestivum | reverse complement strand
CTAGAACTTTCTAAGAAATATACACTAATAATTATAGTTTTTAATGAAAAACTTTGAGGTACTGATGTTGTAAACAAGTTGTGGTGATAGTGGTCGGTAGATGAACGGCAAATTAAAAGAATGACCAAGAGATAATTCAAAGAAAGAAAGATGGACGAAAAAGTGACCTAGATATAATGTTGTAACATCAAAAGGTTGTAATAAAAAATCATGTCAAGTATAAGTAAGATAAGTTATCCTTACCAAAGGAGTACACGTCCATATAAAATAGCTTATGCACTACAATAATATCAACCGACCCTAGCAGTTACACGGGCATGTGCAGGTCAGTGATGCATACATGTGGCACATGTGGATGTTGGCACTAGCGTGCACAAACTTGTGCCAAGAGGGAACATTTATGTTGGGCCGATGGAGATGTCACTTCCTTTGAGGGGGAGGGTTGTATGTGACATCTCAACATAATAGGAATGATATACTATTCATATCTACAAGGTGCGCCTTCTTTTCTGTGAGCTCATATGAAAGAAACCTCAAAGTTAAGCGTGTTTTGCTTGGTGGATGGGTGACTGACTGAAAAATTGATTTCAGATGCGCACGAGTTAGGACAAAGTGCATATGAAAGACTACTGTTTGCTCTACCGACCCAGGCTAGATCACAGACGTAACAGCCAAAAAATGATGGGTTTGTTTAGGGCGTTGTAGAAAGCTACATGATATGGTCAACAACAGACTCCCGAACTCGACCCCGCTCCCCGCTCCTAGGGTTCCCCCGCCACCGCCGCCACCGGCTCCCCCGCATGGAGCCGCCAGCCCCTTCCCCCTCTCGTTCCCCTTCTCCTACCCCCTCCCTTTCCCGTACCCCGTGTCGCCTCCCCGAGCGAGGCGGCCGGGGGCCCTTCCCTAGCACCCCTCCAGCTCTCCCCAGCGTCCCTCCCTCCTCCCGCCGCCGTCAGCGTGCGCTGCCGGTCCACGGCCGTGTGGGGCTGGCGGCGGTGGGCATGCCTCCCCCCCCCCGCGCACGGCCCTCCCCTGCTCGGGCGGTGATGGCCGACGGCGGTGCGCCTCGGCCGGCTTCAGTGCTGCCCATCGATGGTGATGCCACGGGACACGGTGGTGCTCGACACGGCGGTGCGGCCGTTGGCCGTGGTGCGGCGCTGTGGCGCTGGGCCTGGCAGCGCCCGCCCAGCCCAGTTCTGGGCCATTTTGGGCCTTATCCGGGTTTGGCGGGCCGGTGGCTCGGCGTTCGGCAGCGTCGTTCCCTGGTGATGGCGTGGTGGCAGCGGTCTCGGGCAGTGAGGGCTTCGTCGGTCGGTGCGTTGCAGCGTGGTGGCAGGACTGTCCGGGTCCAGGTGGACCCGGCGGGGCATTCGGTGCCTAGCAAGTCCTTGTCGCTGCATCCGGTCGTCCCTGCTGAGGCGGTGGAGGTTGTCCCCTCCCTCCGGTCGCGATGTGGTCGCTCCCGTGGCCGTTGTTCCCTTTCCATCTCCAGGTCTCATGTTGGCAGCTCCAGTGAGGCGGTGAGGGTTGCCCGATAATCATGGTGGCACACGCTGGTGGGCGGATGTTGGGGTGATGCATG
>NC_057810.1:698480571-698482240 GCF_018294505.1 Triticum aestivum | reverse complement strand
GGCCCTCCCCTGCTCGGGCGGTGATGGCCGACGGCGGTGCGCCTCGGCCGGCTTCATTGCCGCCCATCGATGGTGATGCCACGGGACACGGTGGTGCTTGACACGGCGGTGCGGCCGTTGGCCGTGGTGCGGCGCTGTGGCGCTGGGCCTGGCAGCGCCCGCCCAGCCCAGTTCTGGGCCATTTTGGGCCTTATCCGGGTTTGGCGGGCCGGTGGCTCGGCGTTCGGCAGCGTCGTTCCCTGGTGATGGCGTGGTGGCGGCGGTCTCGGGCAGTGAGGGCTTTGTCGGTCGGTGCGTTGCAGCGTGGTGGCAGGACTGTCCGGGTCCAGGTGGACCCGGCGGGGCATTCGGTGCCTAGCAAGTCCTTGTCGCTGCATCCGGTCGTCCCCGCTGAGGCGGTGGAGGTTGTCCCCTCCCTCCGGTCGCGATGTGGTCGCTCCCGTGGCCGTTGTTCCTTTTCCATCTCCAGGTCTCATGTTGGCAGCTCCAGTGAGGCGGTGAGGGTTGCCCGATAATCATGGTGGCACACGCTGGTGGGCGGATGTTGGGGTGATGCATGTCGAAATGCCTAGGGGGTGGTGGTGGTCGTGGATCGAGAGAAATCCATGTCGGCTTGTCCGGCACCGATGAGGTGACGCCTGCTGGTGCCATCGTCCCTCCCGAGGGGCGTCGGGTGTATCCCTTTCCCACTACCCCCGTGTACCGGGGGAAACCCTAGAACTTGTTCGGGCAACAACGGCGACGCCGTCTCATCCCTTCTTGATGGTGTTGCTTGGTGCACGGCGCTTCGGGATGCTGGGAGCGTGGTGGTACTTCTTCGGAGGGTGCAGCGGTTGCCGGGCTTCCTTTCTCCGTTGATCTGCCGATGTCGGCATTTATTTCTCTTCTTTTTTCTTCTTGTTTTTCCTTTTGGGCTTTGCTGTGTTGTGCCCCCAGCAAACTGGATGTATCGGGTGTCTGCTTTATATATAAAGCGCGGGGGAACCCTTTATCGTAAAGCTACAGGATATAAGTCTTACTAGATCATGATGGCGCGTGTTGCCTCGCCCGTCCATATTTGATGCAATTGTCTAATATTTTATAAGCATATAATACAATATGGAATGTAGGATTTGATCCTTTATATTTGATTCAACTATAGTTACTAAAAAAAAGTCACATGTGTCAAGTATGTTTTATATATGTACTGTCACAAATTGATATAAGTTGTACAACCTATTCTCTGGTTTCTTTGAAAAAGTTTAAGTACAATTTGCATGCGTATTCTTCTGATCAAGTGTGTAGCACAAAATTTGTTTAGAGGTGGAAACGGTTCAGTTTAGTGTCCACTCCAAGAAAGCACATAAATCAACCATGTCAAGAATTGGAGGCCTAGTTCATATCGCTTCGGCCCGCTAAAGTAGCAGCGCAAAATTCGCTCAAAAAAGAAAAGAAAAAGAGTAGCAGCGCAAAATGCTGGGCCAATCGTCACACATGTGGACAGTGAAAAAAGGGACGAGCGTACTTGGGAGAACAACCAACAAATCCACACTGTTGGCTATCCAGATGGAATGGCTGGGACGAAATTGCTGTGGATGCTCCTAGCTTGCTCTACTGCACCGTTTTTTTAATTAATTCAATATGAACGTATTTAGGGTTACTGAACCTAGCCAGGCAATGTGCAGGTTAC
>NC_057810.1:698478970-698479608 GCF_018294505.1 Triticum aestivum | reverse complement strand
AGTACGTAGGGCTACCTATCCATTCATATGGAGCACTTTATTCATTCATATATACGGAACATTGACTTCAAGAGTTGTATATAGTCCATATCAAATTAATTACTCCAGAATGGAGTATGCATCTCCATATGGCAGAATTGAGGTTCATTCTTCAATAAAGAACAAAAGATCAGAGTCACAAAACGTCTGCTCTGGTCCTCGGAATACTCGCGGCAAGTTCCGAAGTGGCCAATGTCACTCTTAAACTGACAATTTGTAGAAAACAAGCAAAGTACATCCCATCAAGCAACTTAATCACTACAGTTTGCTATTACTAGTTGGTCACGATGTTTCAAAGAAAAAAAATTAGTTGGTCACGGTTATATTAGACAGCCTCAAGCTCCCGCTTCCACTCAAAGGCTCCAAGCCAACCAGTTGAATGCTCTCCACCATGCAAACGTGCCTCCTCCCCCTCTTCCTCCTCCTCGCCTTGTGGCCACCGACGGCGAGCGTTGACGCTGCCTCTACGGTGAGCCCGCTGAAACCAATTTGCAACCTGACCGCCGGCACGTACACGGCAGACAGCAGCTACGGGTCCAACCTGCAGGATCTCGGAGTGACCTTGGCCAGGGATGCCGGTGCGTCAGGCTTCGCCAAGG
>NC_057810.1:698476171-698477626 GCF_018294505.1 Triticum aestivum | reverse complement strand
TATTTCAGTGTTAAATGCACCCGTTTGAGCGACAATTAATATGGGACAAAGGGAGTACTACTTATTTGCAGTCTTTTCATACTGATTTTTCTCTCTCTTTTCCATACATTTATCCAAGATGGAATGAGCGGGGTGCTTAAGATTGTCATATTTGGAGTTCCTCTTCTAGTTCTACTCATCTTAGGATTGCTCCTAAGGCCATGCATTGTGAAGAAAGTCAGAGGTATATTGTTGTTGTGTTTTTTTGCATCGACTTATTCTTCATTTTCTTTCACATGAATATGTAACTTACTTGCCCATTCTTGGGTAGAATTATTATTGCATAGGGATCTAGTCATCCTTGAAAAGGAAATTGTAAGTGAAAGCGACTCGAGGTTTTCACTATTCAGATATTCGAAGATAAGAAGTGCTACTGATAACTTTTCAAAAGAGAATAAACTTGGAGAAGGTGGATTTGGTCATGTTTACAAGGTAATGGCATTTACTTGAATCAACATTTGTGAATCTTAGCCTTACTGATACAAAATAACACTCCTTTTAGTTTTTGCAATCTTAAATTTCAGTTCTTTTTGCGCTTGTTATTTTTTTAATTAATTCAAAGATTAAAAAAATCATATGTGACTTCATTTCTCATATTTAATATAAATGTATTTTGTCCCCTCAAAGCATCAATGACACATGCACATGAAAGGACACTTCTTTAAATAGAAATCGTCTCAATATAGCATCGTGAACAAGCACATTGATTGCCATGCGTAATTCTTACATTTACCATATTCTCAAGATGAGCAGTTTTAGCATGCTCCCTCTTACCCCCTCTTTTCACATGAGAGGTAAGAGTATGTAATAGATCTCAGCCGTTGATCTCATTTGTAGTGGTCTGATTAACTCTTACCTTCTTATCTCACATGTAAAAAAGGGGGGTAAAAGTGAGCATGTTAAAATTGGCCTCTCAAGATAGCATTAGTCATCTATTGATCTCTCATGTAAAAATACATGTACACTTCACTAGGGTCGGTTGACTCACGATCAAGACATAGCGGTCAAACGACTTTCTCCGAATTCAGTTCAAGGATTCCGTGAGTTCATGAATGAAATCAAACTCATAGCCAGCCTCCAGCACAAGAATCTGGTCAGGCTTCTTGGATGCTGCATCAAAGGCAAGGAGAGGATACTTGTATATGAATTTTTGCCAAGTGGTAGCTTGGAAGAGTTCATTTTTGGTACGTTCACTTTTCCCTAGGAAAAACAAAAGATAACACCATTCTACTTTCACGCAAAAATAACAGAAGGCAGAAATATCTTCTATTTCTTTATTCTAGTGAAAAAAATTGTATCTTTGTGTTCACATTTAAAATTGTAATTCACTAGGGGCAGGAGCAAAGCAGAGCTGGCCCATGCGTCGCCACATAATTCAAGGAATAACAGAAGGCCTTCTCTACATGCATGACTACG
>NC_057810.1:698465427-698476161 GCF_018294505.1 Triticum aestivum | reverse complement strand
GCATGAGTGCATAGTCCACAGAGACTTGAAACCAAGCAACATCTTATTAGATCATGAAATGAATCCAAAAATTTCTGACTTTGGGATCGCAAGGATATGCCTATCCAATGTGACGGAATCAAATACAACGACAGCTATGGGAACATTGTAAGGTTTTCATTTTTATGAGCTTCACATGTTAGGTCAGACTTATATTTTGTTAGTAAGTGAATCTTACTGAAGATAAGGCAATATTTATTTAGCTAGCTAAGTACCATGTAAGTTGAGAATAACTTGAGTTCCAATGATTCATCAATATTACATGACGTATATTTAAAGGAGATGGTGTTAATATTTTTGAGCGTATGCAATACATAGATATATACTATCACAATGTATAGGTCATGGAGATGGAAACATAATACTATTTGTGTATATGCATTCAAAACTTATTGCACAAACTGATAGATTGACTCATGAATCTTTGCACACCTATGACTTGTATTAGTGTTGACTTATTCAAGGCAATTGTCATACATAAGTCAACTAAGTCTACAACTTCTCCCTTCGTGATCTTTCTTGCAAATCTGCAATAATAGGAATACTGGGGTTATCAAATACAAAAGAGAAAAAGTTCAACCAGCAATTAATGAAACTGATTTGATCAAATGAGCGCATGTCACGCCTATCATCTTCCCATGATATTTCTTTTGTCGTGAACCATGATAATTTATAATAACCTTGCTGGCATATATTGTTTTATTACAGTGGATACATCGCGCCGGAATACTGCTCCCAGAGTGTGTACTCAACAAGATCAGACGTTTTCAGCTTCGGCATCATAGTTCTCGAGATAATAAGTGGGAAGAGGGCCATCGGTTCCTACCAATTATCTGGAAGATCATACGAACTCAGGAAATATGTGAGTAAAATAAAACATTTCAAAAACAAAGAATCCACACATTATATTGCTTCAGATGTCCCTCCACAAAGCCAGCAATTATTATGTGTTATCTGGTTCAATCTCTATGTATAATCCCTATACCTAGTTAACTATCACCTCCTTTTGTCACGAAAAAGAAATACTCATCTCTTTGAACTTTTTTCAAAAAAATGACCTGTACATATGATTGCAAGACATACTTCGTGAACGCACAACTAATATGTTTGGCTAATGGATCTGGCGACTATGAAGAAGGTCACTAGTTTTAACGCATACTCTGTTTGCATAATAGGCATGGCAACTGTGGAGAGAGCAGAGGTGCGACGAGCTGGTGGATGATTCGCTAGGCGAGGAGTACCCTGAAATGGACGTTATGAGGTGCATCCAGATCGCGCTCTTGTGCGTCCAAGATGTCGCGGAGGACAGGCCTACCATGCACGACGTCATGACGATGCTGGGCAACGGAAACAAGAGGCTGCTCCTGCCTGCGCAGCCCGGTTCTTGCAGTATACACATCTTCACCGATGCTGAAATAGAGCTGTGAGCCTGGAGCAAAGTAAGGCTTGTTGAGTAGACATCGGTGATGTTTGTTGTCTGTTGGAGAGAAGCAATGTGCAGATGGTAAAGGAACTGTTGGTGTGCATTTTTGTTGTATATAAATGACTTTTTCTCACTTCTCTTTGTTTTTTTATTACCTTTTTGATACAAGTGTCTTTGCATTGTGTAGAAAGGGTCTTTTCTCACTTCTCTCGGTCTTTTTGCTTGCGCACAATTGCCTTTTTGCTTGCCTGGCTGGTCCAAAGTCATGATATTTTCGTTATAGAGTTATTTTTCATGGTCCAAAATAATTTGAGATAAAAATTGGGGCCATATGTAGCTACCACCAAGGGTAGCAAATTATTTCCGATTTTTAAAATATATGAATACTTCTTTTGATACAAGACATTAACACTTTTTTATATAAGAATGTAAATAGATACTATCAGATAAGATCATAATTTTCAGTACCATTTAACATTTTTATTTGCCAAATTCGAAGCGGAGCGAATAAATCACTAGATGTCGATTATATCGATTTACGAATTCGTAGTGGGTCCGGACCAGGAGCGAACAAAATATATCGGATAAGTACAAGTAAATAGACATAATTTCATTTCTAACATTAGAGTGGATTTTTAGATCCCGAGTGCATAGGCACCCCCTTATCTATACAATTCATTCAGAAAATGGCGCATCGAGATTTGTGTGACTCACTGTAGCGAAGGAAATCATTAGCAGTTCTGGTGCCTAGTTAAGCGTAGGAGTTGAAATGTTGACCCGGTTGTGAAAATACCTCTTAAAAAGGGTCTTTTACATTTGTATCCCTAACTCGAACCCACTACTCAGATTTTTCCTTAATTTCGAAGCCTGCTCAAATTTGCTCCTCTATCGTTAGGTGCCAATGCCCTTCTACACCGTAATCGTCCGGTCAAAGGGCTTTGACCGTCTTGGAAAAATAGAAAAAAAAATAAAAAAATCTGAAATTTATTGGGATCAAAGATACTTAGTTGCGGAGGGTGCATGCAAATTTTCATGCTATTTAGACATACCAGGAGCTCATGGCAAAGAAATACAATAAATTTGTGCACCTATGAATAGTATATTAAAAAATAGCAAGAAAATTCAAAAAAATATGAATTTTTTGCATCCAAGATGCTCGGGTGTGCAAGGTGTGTGCAAAATTTTGATGTGTTCGGACATTGGAGGAGCTCGTGGAGAAAAAACATTTTTTGCTAATTTTTTTGAATTTACTATTCACATGCGTATAGATTTATTGTTTTCCTTTGCCACGAGCTCCTGGTATGTCTAAATAGCACGAAAATTTGCATGCACCTTGTGCACCTGAGTATCTTTGATCCCACAAGATTTCTGTTTTTTTTTGTTTTTTTGCTATTTTTTCGAGACGATCAAAGCCCTTTGACCAGACGATAACGGCGCAGAAGGGCATTTTTGTAAGAGCACCTAACGGTAGAGGGACAAGTTTGAGGAGACTTTAGAATTAGAAACAAATCTGAGTAGATGATTCGAGTTAAGGACAGAAATGCAAGTGGCCCCTTAAAAAACTATCCAAAAGGCTTTGCATCCAACAGCTCTGTCTGGTCACTTTTGCATGTTGCACAGTCTCTTTCCTCTTTCAACAGTGAGCCAGCGGTGAGACAGGTGAACCAGCTTTACCGCTCTCCGGAACGAATGAATAAGGTGGAGAGAGAGAACACTTTTTCTAATGAAGTGAGAGGCAAAATTTCGTGTTTTGACCCTTTTCTGAAAGTTAATCGAGATCTTACCCTAGTTTGAAAAAAAATCAGGGTCTGACCCTTTTGCTACCGCCAGGGTCCATGGTGGTAGGGTGTAACAGCCTACCGCCAAGGACCTTGGCAGTAGGAAACATCTCTACCACCAAACAGGTTGGCAGTAGCTTGTACAACTCTACCGCCAAGTTGCCCGGCAGTAAGCGCGAGCATGCACTGTGTTTCATACTTAGGAGGAAATTGTGGTTGAGCATGCAACCCTACCGTCAGGGACCTTGGCGGTAGGCTGTTATAACCCTACCGCCATGGACCCTGGCGGTAAGAGAAGGGTCAGATCCCGAAATTTTTGCAAGGCAGATCTCGATCAGGATCAAGTTTCGTAAAAAGGTCAAAACATGAAATTTAGCCGAAGTGAGAAAGAACCTGCAAGTGTGCATGCAGGTAAGAGCATCTCCAGCCGTGCCCCCAACACGCCACCCCCAGGCGATTTTTTTCGCGCCGGCGTCGAAAAAAAGGCCAAGTCGCGTCCCCAGGAGCCGTTTTTCGCTGGCTTGGGCCGAAATCAGCGCCGGCGGACCCAGGCCGAACCCGGCGCGCCCGGGGGCGCCGGGGCAAGCGGTTTTGGCGTGAAAGTGCCGCATGCCCACCGAGTCAGCGACGCGCGCCTCATCGTCATCGGAACGCCTCGGTTTCCCACGTGGAATCAATGGCAAGGTTGCCGCCGGTCAGCCTTGCCATTGATTCCTCACGGGCGGCGCGTCACAGGCTGCGGGGTGACGCCTCCCCTCCCGACGAGCGTGCACATGGTGCGGGCTATATAAGCTGGTGGCCTCCCTCGCCTCTGGCCACACCAGCCCACAGTCGCCATCGACCGCCGCCGAGCTCTCCCTCAACCCCCCCATGCGCAGCCACTCGTTGACGCTTCTTCCCTCCCTCTCCCTCTCTCCCAAGCCCAACGGCAGCGTGTTTCCCCGGCGACGCAGCAGCGGCCAACGGCTTCGGTCGCCGCTCGCTCCATGAGTGGGAGGTGTGGCTACTCTTCGTGGCGAACATCCCGGTGCCACCGGACATGCGCACTCGGCCGACGGGGTGGAGGCTCAGCAATGGGGGTGTGCCCATTCCCTTGGTGCCCGACGTCGAGGCGCGCCCTGCCTACTTCGCCGCTGAGGTGGACCGCGTGCGAGCCTCCCTGACAGAGGAGCAGCGCGCCCTCCCCCAGTATGCCACCGACAACCACGCGTCATGGGCGGCGTCCTTCCAGCACCGCCAGGAGCAGAGGCTGGCATCCACCTTCACGGCGCCGGTGGTGGGCGGCTTCAAGAACAGTAAGGGGCGCCGCGTATGGTGGGGCGCCCCCGGCCGCACGCTCCAGGATGTGTTGGAGCACCTCGAGGGTGGCAACGACCCGCCGCTGGCATACCCTGCCGCGGCGGCCGCCCCGGTTCACCGTCGGCGCGCCGGGCAATGGATGCCCAGGAGGTTCGGCTCCTCCTCAACTTCCTCCTCTCACTCCTCCTCCCGTTCTTCTTCCCACTCCTCTGGTTCACCGGTGGTGTTCGGCGTCAAGCCCGAGCCCGCGGCGGAGATGCCGCTCGGCTGGCGCACTCGCAGCGCCGGCATTGTCATAAATGAGGGCGGCCGATGCGCCTCCTCCTCGGCTCCTCCGCACTTCGTCAAACCGAAGATGGAGCCGGGTCTCGCGGCCGTGAAAACGGAGCCGGGGCTCCCTGCCGTGAAGACGGAGCACGGCACCGGGGAGCTCGACGAGGCGGCGGCCCTGAAATGGGCGCATGATGACTGGCCGCAGATGGAGATGGAGCGTCAGTGTCGCGCCCTAGAGCATTTTGAACATCGGCGCCGGGGCCACAACGAAGGAGGCGTCGTCGTCCTCGATGACAGCAACGACGACGACGAGCCACCACCACCACCGGTCGGCCATGGCGATGCCGGGCAGGGGTCCAGCAGGGGCGGACGCGTCAAGGAGGAGAAGGCCGCCGACGACGACGGCGAGGATGGCAGCGACGGCGGCGACTACACCGCGCTCAGCGACATCTTCGGGCCGTAGTTGTAGTTTCAGCCTTTTTTTAATAAATTTGATATGTAAAATGTCGAACATGTCTAATATATGCCGAGTTTGCCAAATTTTAGCCGAACTTTGCCGAATACTCATTTTTTTTAACATAAACGGCGTCTTGGGGCGGCACTGGGGTCGGCGGCTGGGAACCCACTCGCCCCCAGCCGATTTTTTGCGTCGGCTCGCCCCCAGGCGGCGATTTTACAAGCCCCCTAGGGGGGGCAACAGCTGGAGATGCTCTAAGGGTGTGTTTGGTTGCCCGCACCGAGCCCAACCAGGCCCGCGCGGGAAGGGAGAGGCCTGTTTGGTTGCCTGGGTTTCCTGTTGGGCCTGCATCGCACGATTCTCAAAGCACCCCAGAGCCTGGCTCGATGGAAACCTGGGATCGGCAGTTTCTCGAGAGCCAGGCTGAGTGCGGCGCGAGGTCGCACGGGCGGGAGTGAGGCGCGGGCGAGGGGGTGGCGGGAGATGGAAATCTGGCGCGCCGTCCCGGCGCCAAATTAGCCTTACCCCCCTTTCACTCGCTCACCCATAGCCACTTCCCCCTTTCTTCGCTACTGCCTCATCACCGGCGGCGGCTGGGATTTCAGATCTGCGCTATAGGCGGCAGCGGCGACGGCGGCGGAAGATGCGGCGGCGTTTGCGGCAGATCTGGTGCTCCCCTTGCTGTTGGCCATCGTCTGGTCGACCTAGTCTGTGCCATGGCTCCCCCTACGCAGTCCTCGTCTCCGATGCCGGTAAGCAGCACCCCCTCCCCCCTTTGTTAGCTCAGTGGTTAGGCCTTTAAGCTAGATGTAGGATCGATTTCCCACTGAATGAACCATCGATGTCGACTAGGTTATGGAGACACGGATGAGGCTGATAATACAGACATCAGCACTGATTAGTGTGATTCAGGCATGGGTCATGTTCATGCACCAGAGAGCTGTTCGTCATGCTGGGAGACCGTTGATCCACTATGGTCCATTGTTTCCCCGGGAACATGAGAGGATCCAAAATCTGAACTACATCTACAACTGCAATGACTTCGAGGCTCTGTGGATGCTTAGAATAAAAATAGCACCATTTGCCAGGCTTGTCGAGACCTTCAGGAGCAGGGGCCTGTTACAAGATAGCATCAACACCAGTGTCGAAAAGCAAGTGGCCATGTTCCTCCATGTTGTTGGCCATAACCAAAGGTTCAGGGTCATTCACAACACGTTCAGGAGATCAATGGAGACCATCTCTAGGTACTTCAAGCAGGTGCTTTTTGCTGTTGAGGATCCTAGAGGAGAGATGATCAGGAGACCATCTGGCCAGACTCCACCCAAGATTCGCGGAAGCCCATGATGGTATCCATACTTCAAGGTGAGCATTGACAATATACACTTTTCATGACTTCATATGCTTGTATTGTTCAAGTTCATCACTAACACAGGCTAGTGATGCCATTTTCAGGACTGCATTGGGGCAATAGATGGTACTCATGTCACTGCCAGAGTTCCTAGGTCACAGCCTGCAGCATACAGGGGGAGGAAGCACTACATAAGCCAGAATGTGCTTGCTGCTGTTGACTTTGATCTGAAGTTCACATATGTGCTGGCTGGCTGGGAGGGGTCAGCGCATGATGCAAACATTCTCACAGACAACATGAGTCGACTTGATGGGATCAACATCCCCGACGGCAAGTTCTACCTTGGAGATGCTGGCTCTGCATGTCGGTCGGGTATTCTTCCACCCTTCAGGAAAACAAGGTACCATCTCAACGAGTTCTCTGGTAGGAACTTTCCTAGGACTGCACAGGAGCTATTTAATCTCAGACACTCCAGCCTTAGAGTAACTGTTGAGAGGGCATTTGGAGCTCTGGAGAATAGGTTTAATATCCTGGATCAGAAGTCATTCCACCCATACTCCACTCAGGTTAAGCTAGTTCTTACTTGTTGCATTCTGCATAACTGGATCCTTCAGTGGGGCTTTGATGAACACGTGCTTGAGGAGGAAGAGGTCGAGCCTGACGATGTTGTTAGCTCTGGCCATGGTGTGGAGGCATTTGACAATGACGCTTGAAATAACAAAAGGTTGGAGTGGGCAGAGGCAATGTGGCTTAACAGAGGTCAGTGCAGGATTTGAAGAAGAGGAAAAAGAAGCAGCAGCAGTAGAAGCACAGAAGAAGAGGAAAAAGAAGCAGCATCAGCAGCAGCAGAAGCAGAAAAGGAAGATGAAGAGGAAGATGAAGCAGCAACACCGATGAACTATCCCCTATTTCGACAATGGCTCTTAATAATTTGAACTGTCATTTGATTGTAGCTAGGATGAACTGTCATTTGTTTAACTAGCTGGCACTATGTGCAGATTGTGTGTGGTAAGGTCACCACTAGTTAGAAGTGGTGACAACACCTTATGCAGGTTGTAACCAAACACTATGTCATGTGTGCACCTAATGCAATGCGGGCAACCAAACGTTGGGTCAAAAATGGTTGTCTAATGCAACTAGGAGCATGCAGGCAACCAAGCTATGTGCATCTGGGTTTTTTTTGGCCTGCATCCCCTCAAAACGGCTCAATAGAGCCAGGCTCGTCGGGCCAGGCTGAATCGGGAATGTAACCAAACACGTCCTAAGAGAAGGAGAGAGTGTCAGGAGAGAGAGCTGGGAGAAGGCGTGAGAGGAGAGAGAGATTGTGCATGCATGTGCAACAACTGAGAGAGAGAGAGCATCCTGTCACGTGGCAGAGAAACATCTTGTTAAACAATGTACAGATTTTTAACAGCCTAGTCCTGCCAAACCTAGTTCTGCATGCTCCTACTCTCGTGGTGGTTTGTCTTCTTGACAAAAGCCTGCCTAATTAGGCTGCTGCTGCAAATCGTCTGCATCGGGCTCGAATCTTATTGCCAGTGGATGGACGAGATAGGAGGGTGCCGGGATTCCCAGGTGCCATCGCACCTTTCCATTAATATTTTCCAACTGCGTGTTCTTCGTTGCACTTATATCTCAAGTTTGTTCCACTTACAAAGTTTGCACTTGGAATTCGATAGGAACAGGAGAAAACCCGAGTGTGGCCGTGCCTCGCTGCATAACCGAAGGGAATGTTGAAGGCCTTTTCTAGATCTGTTCATATAGTCCATACAGATCTAAAACCAATCAACATCCTGCTAGATCATGACATGAGTCCCAGGATCTTTGACTTTGGAATTTTCAGGATACGTCTCTCCAGTGTCACAGAGTCCAAAACGTCGGCGGCGCTGGGAACATGGCGAGCTTATTCTTCTCTCCGTACAGGGGAACACTTCAAGTTGGGTAGTTGTGCCAAAACTATGAAGTACGGAGTAGTTCATTATTTCAGGTTACATCTTTCCTCCTTGTGCATAAGTCATCTACGTACAGTATGTCACAAGCAATTTCTTGTCTGCTAGAAGAAAATATCATACAACTTGCAGGATGACGAAAAATCCATACAAGACGTGAATATTGTGCCCATTATTCAAGTCAAATCCATATGAGAAATTTGCATATCTTTTTTTTCCTTGAGTAAATATTGAGCTTCATTCTTTAGCACAATATCCAACCTAGTCAATCAAGAGTTCAGGTCAGCAGTCAACACTCAACACTGAAGATGACTAGTCAAATTAATATGCATCAGCAGTCATTTCCCTGTGATACTTCAACATTGTTCTGTAGTCTGAATTTATTACATTCTGGCAGATACATCGTGGGACTATTATTCGTAGAATATTTACTCAACAGAATCTGTTGTTTTCATATTCAGCGTCCTAGTTCTGGAGATTGTAAGTGGGAGAAGGGTTTCATATGAATTGTATGAAAAATAACTCGAGTTTAGGAGATGTGTATACACACTTGACGCAGAATCCAGGGCTATGACATCTCCGACACGGTCCCTTAAAGTGCTAGCAAAGGGCGTAGACACTTTTTGTCATCCAACGCAGTTCCCTAGTCATCCGCTGACCAGTCCTCATGTTCGTTTTTCATCAAACCGAAAGCAAACTTGAAGAAGCTTTGAGTTGGACCACATGTCCTCACAACTAATAACAAAAATTAGACTAGTCGTAGTGGGAGTATCATAACTAGTATCATGCATGCCAACCAGTGGCGGACCTAGCCCATCGGGCCAGGATGGGCCATCAGTGGTGATGTACACATATATTTATTTTTTCTTTTATTTTGTAGCCTTTCTTCTATGGTATATTAGCTATTTCCAAATTCCAGGGTGGGCCATGGCCCATCCTGGCCACCCTCTACCTCCGCCACTGAAGCCAACTTGGCGATTTTGATGAGGTGGCATAAAATTAAATGAAGAAAGAGAGAATTGAGTATCGTATCGTGATACCGTATCATAATAAATGATATGCTAGTATGTGTCATGCATGATAATAAATAAAGCACTATATGATACTCCCTCCGTCCCAAAATTCTTGTCTTGATACATCGTACTAATGTACTCTCTCCGTTCCTAAATATAAGTCTTTTTAGACAATTCACTATGGACTACATACGGAGTAAAATGAGTGAATCTACACTCTAAAATATGTCTATATACATCTGTATGTAGTTTGTAGTGCAATCTCTAAAAAGACTTATATTTAGGAACGGAGGGAGTATGATACTATGCATGATACTAGTATATGATACTTCCCATTATGACGAGCCTTATAGCGGTCAAGATTGAAGGTCAACTTTTCTTTCAAGTTTGCATCACGATGGACAGGACAACCAGAACGTGGAGCTTACCTGTTTCCCATGTGAGATAGCCAACGGCAGGGCAATCCGGTGAGATAGCCATCATTTACTATATGTGATGACATCATTGCTGATGCCAGCAACCAACAAGTTGATCCGGTTGCTTTCTGATTAGTCTGGGACATGGACGTGCATGAAGTAGAAACAATCAACTTGTCTTACACCAGGATGGAGAGTACAGACACTACTAGAATCCGAGATTTCGCCCAGTTATAAATCTTTCCCGAGTTCTTTTTGTCGGGGAATTAGGCAAAGAAATCTTTGCCGAGTTCTTTTTCTTTTGAACTGGGCAAAGAAATCTTTGCCGAGTTCTTTTTTTCTGACTTGGCAAATATTTTTTTCTTTTTAAATATTCTTCTCTTTTGTCTTTGCCGGGTATCTTTTTATTGCACCAGGCAAACATTTATTTTTTCTGTTTTCTTCTCTTTCTCACATTTTTTTCTTTTGTACATTATTTGCGCTTCCTCTTTATTTTTATACTTGGTTGTATTCTCTCATTTATTTTGAGTTTTTATTATTTATTTCTTTCTCCTTCTCTATTTCATTTTGTAGGCAGTAAGTGAATGCAACCGATGCGTCTTTCGTTGGCATCGGAAAAAAAATTCTACACTAATATACACCATTACATGAACCATCTAAAATATTAGCATATTTCGGAGTGTGCTTGCTATATTTAAGACATTAAGTGCATTTCTGGACATTTAACGAATACAATTCA
>NC_057810.1:698358456-698362420 GCF_018294505.1 Triticum aestivum | reverse complement strand
GGCCCACCCCTCCCTAAATCCCGCGATTACAGCTCCGCATTCTAACCACCCGGGTCGTCCGCACCTCCCACGACCGCTGCAAGATCAGATCGGAGACGCCGGTCGCCCACGAAATACAGGAGTCGGCGGCCACCACTCGCCGCCCACCGCCAACGTGATCTGAGGGCTCGGACGTAAGTGTTCTTCTCGCCGCCTCCTCCTCGCGTGAACGCGCCGTTTTTCCTTTGCGCCGTCGACCGCGCTATACCGGCACTTATAGTTTCCGACGCACTAACCGCCGCCATCTACTCGGTGGCACCATCTCCGAGATAAGGTATTAGCTGATCGTAACTCTTTATAATCGTTGTCCGCCGATGCTTTAGTTGTTGAACCCTCATAGGTTTTGCACCCAAATAGGTTCTGTGCTTAAACCATAAGTGGATCATATGTTAAATGACCCAGTTAATTTTGTTAAAATTAATTCTCTGCTAATTTTGTTATACATTTTCCAATTTTGTTCAGATTAATTGAGCCTGATTTTATCATTGCATACGAGGCACCAATGTCAGTTTCAGATACGAACCTTAATAATGTAGAAAAGCCCATCTCCGAAACTACCGATGCGGTAAGTAATTGACTGTTTGTGTACAATCGTTTCATACACATAATTCATGTGTACTCAGTTTTATTTAATGGAATGTAACAGGAACTCGCCGAAAAGCATGGTCATATGAAGTTAGTATGCTCACAGACAAGGTTCGGAAAAACCATGAAACTGTTGTCAGAAGACCACAAAAAGTACATCATATCAGAAACCAGTCTTGGTGGACTAACCCAGATGCATGAAGTGACTCTACGTCGCATAATGTTGGTTAGACTAGCCAAGAGCATAGATATGGACACGAAATCCATTACCATCGGTAAAACGCCAATTCCTATAACAAAAGAGGACGTGCAAGGTATATTTGGCATTCCGATAGAAGGGGAGGATATAGAGCCACATCTGGAAAATCAAACGGACACAGAATTGTTTACCGCCTATGCAAACAATGGGCAAATTTTGATTTCTGACCTTGAAACAGTGATCTGAGCTTCCAAAGCCCCAGATGGTGATTTCCTGAGACAGTTCATTCTGTATGCAATTGGTATTGTTCTAGCACCAACAGCACAACATTATGTGGACTCGAAATATCTCAACCTTGTTACAGATCTTGAAAACGTTCGAAAATTTAACTAGGGATGTTTCACACTTAATCACTTCTTCAAGTCCGTTCACAAGTTTAGAAATCGAGATCACGTAAATCTACAAGGAAATCTAATTCTGCTCCAGGTTAGTGCTAGATCACTACTTAATGTCCATTAATTATTGTTCTGTTGCATATCTGTATGGTGATTAACTAATTTATTGTGTAGTATTGGTACTGGGAGCACGTGCGTAGTGGCCGATTAATGTATGCTTCTAGATCCCCTCCATTGATCGCACGATGGGACGAAATGATGGCTACTATAAGAAGCGATGCTTACGAGAAAGGAGGTCTTCATAATGGGCTGGTACCTATCTACAATTGAACTTTCTATATCCGATTTTTTATTTGGTACTAATGGTTCATTATATTTAAAAAAAATAGGCTGTCATGGAAATTTGTGCTCCTCAACGACCGTCCAAGAATTCTAATAATTTTCCAAGAAAAAAAGATGAACATGTGCATCAACATGATTCGTATCGAGCACCATCACAAGGACATCAATTTAGTAGCCAGCAAGTGTGTACTCCAAAGACTATTTGTTTTTGCAATATCACAAATAGGTGTCATGGAACCTCATTCATTTAGCTATTGTTATCAACGGGGTTTTATTTTGTTTACACAGATTGAAATGGTAGTTGAAGTCATGAATGCACGCATTGCTGATCATGAAAAGAAGGTAGGCAGGAAGTTAATGGAAATTGAGCACAAATTTGATGTCAAATACCAGACTCTAGGTGAAGACTTGATCGACATGAATACTAAAACTGGCACTAATCCTAGGTTGTCGAAGGCCGAGGACGAAATTAAAGACTTAAGGAGGGAACTCCATATATGTCATACGATGCATTTTGTATTTTTTATGAATATGTTCCTTCATGTTCATTATTGTTTGCATTCTTACAGGACTTAAAATACGAATTTACAAGGAACCGACAATCAGTGTCACAGAAAGGAGGCGTGCAGGTGATCAATATGGCCCAACATGTTAATATCTAAAAGTAACAAACTAATGATGAACTACCTTTGTTCATTGTAGGATCAAGTCAATGTGTGCAATTCATCCCTGACAGGAACTCCTAGGGCTAGCCAAGTCACGACAGGGACTTCGAGTACACCAAGTGCAAGACATGTGACGGAAAACAATGAGGAACCACAATTAACTCCAATGAAGCATGTCTTTGGTAATGATTACAAGTTCACGCATGAGGACATAGAGACAGCCGTTTACATCCGCGGAACATACGACCCTGTTGAAATAGCTAGAATCGGATACATTACCCTCACAGCAGAAAATCTAAAGCGAAATTTGGACGACAAATACATTTATGGTGATGTAAGCCAATTATACTCTATTCTACATCATTACTGCAACAACTGTCTTATTATTGTATGATTGAAAATTTGGCAGGTTATTATGGCATATGCTAGCATTAGCCAAATTGAGAATGATACTACCTCAATCATATCCCCTCTAGAAACCGAAAAACTGTTACAAATGAAGGGGGTGGTTCCTGTTGGACGTGCAGCCTCATGGTTAGCTCGTGTAGCAGGAAAATTTGTAGGGCGCCGAAAGGTACACGTTTTCCACACTTTCATAGTTTACGTACACGACAACTTTCGGTTTTCAACCCAACCCGAATTTTACTGCAGGGTGCGCCTTCTTTTCTGTGAGCTCATATGAAAGAAACCTCAAAGTTAAGCGTGTTTTGCTTGGTGGATGGGTGACTGACTGAAAAATTGATTTCAGATGCGCACGAGTTAGGACAAAGTGCATATGAAAGACTACTGTTTGCTCTACCGACCCAGGCTAGATCACAGACGTAACAGCCAAAAAATGATGGGTTTGTTTAGGGCGTTGTAGAAAGCTACATGATATGGTCAACAACAGACTCCCGAACTCGACCCCGCTCCCCGCTCCTAGGGTTCCCCCGCCACCGCCGCCACCGGCTCCCCCGCATGGAGCCGCCAGCCCCTTCCCCCTCTCGTTCCCCTTCTCCTACCCCCTCCCTTTCCCGTACCCCGTGTCGCCTCCCCGAGCGAGGCGGCCGGGGGCCCTTCCCTAGCACCCCTCCAGCTCTCCCCAGCGTCCCTCCCTCCTCCCGCCGCCGTCAGCGTGCGCTGCCGGTCCACGGCCGTGTGGGGCTGGCGGCGGTGGGCATGCCTCCCCCCCCCCGCGCACGGCCCTCCCCTGCTCGGGCGGTGATGGCCGACGGCGGTGCGCCTCGGCCGGCTTCAGTGCTGCCCATCGATGGTGATGCCACGGGACACGGTGGTGCTCGACACGGCGGTGCGGCCGTTGGCCGTGGTGCGGCGCTGTGGCGCTGGGCCTGGCAGCGCCCGCCCAGCCCAGTTCTGGGCCATTTTGGGCCTTATCCGGGTTTGGCGGGCCGGTGGCTCGGCGTTCGGCAGCGTCGTTCCCTGGTGATGGCGTGGTGGCAGCGGTCTCGGGCAGTGAGGGCTTCGTCGGTCGGTGCGTTGCAGCGTGGTGGCAGGACTGTCCGGGTCCAGGTGGACCCGGCGGGGCATTCGGTGCCTAGCAAGTCCTTGTCGCTGCATCCGGTCGTCCCTGCTGAGGCGGTGGAGGTTGTCCCCTCCCTCCGGTCGCGATGTGGTCGCTCCCGTGGCCGTTGTTCCCTTTCCATCTCCAGGTCTCATGTTGGCAGCTCCAGTGAGGCGGTGAGGGTTGCCCGATAATCATGGTGGCACACGCTGGTGGGCGGATGTTGGGGTGATGCATG
>NC_057810.1:698356745-698357633 GCF_018294505.1 Triticum aestivum | reverse complement strand
GGCGCTTCGGGATGCTGGGAGCGTGGTGGTACTTCTTCGGAGGGTGCAGCGGTTGCCGGGCTTCCTTTCTCCGTTGATCTGCCGATGTCGGCATTTATTTCTCTTCTTTTTTCTTCTTGTTTTTCCTTTTGGGCTTTGCTGTGTTGTGCCCCCAGCAAACTGGATGTATCGGGTGTCTGCTTTATATATAAAGCGCGGGGGAACCCTTTATCGTAAAGCTACAGGATATAAGTCTTACTAGATCATGATGGCGCGTGTTGCCTCGCCCGTCCATATTTGATGCAATTGTCTAATATTTTATAAGCATATAATACAATATGGAATGTAGGATTTGATCCTTTATATTTGATTCAACTATAGTTACTAAAAAAAAGTCACATGTGTCAAGTATGTTTTATATATGTACTGTCACAAATTGATATAAGTTGTACAACCTATTCTCTGGTTTCTTTGAAAAAGTTTAAGTACAATTTGCATGCGTATTCTTCTGATCAAGTGTGTAGCACAAAATTTGTTTAGAGGTGGAAACGGTTCAGTTTAGTGTCCACTCCAAGAAAGCACATAAATCAACCATGTCAAGAATTGGAGGCCTAGTTCATATCGCTTCGGCCCGCTAAAGTAGCAGCGCAAAATTCGCTCAAAAAAGAAAAGAAAAAGAGTAGCAGCGCAAAATGCTGGGCCAATCGTCACACATGTGGACAGTGAAAAAAGGGACGAGCGTACTTGGGAGAACAACCAACAAATCCACACTGTTGGCTATCCAGATGGAATGGCTGGGACGAAATTGCTGTGGATGCTCCTAGCTTGCTCTACTGCACCGTTTTTTTAATTAATTCAATATGAACGTATTTAGGGTTACTGAACCTAGCCAGGCAATGTGCAGGTTAC
>NC_057810.1:698352106-698353686 GCF_018294505.1 Triticum aestivum | reverse complement strand
GCATGAGTGCATAGTCCACAGAGACTTGAAACCAAGCAACATCTTATTAGATCATGAAATGAATCCAAAAATTTCTGACTTTGGGATCGCAAGGATATGCCTATCCAATGTGACGGAATCAAATACAACGACAGCTATGGGAACATTGTAAGGTTTTCATTTTTATGAGCTTCACATGTTAGGTCAGACTTATATTTTGTTAGTAAGTGAATCTTACTGAAGATAAGGCAATATTTATTTAGCTAGCTAAGTACCATGTAAGTTGAGAATAACTTGAGTTCCAATGATTCATCAATATTACATGACGTATATTTAAAGGAGATGGTGTTAATATTTTTGAGCGTATGCAATACATAGATATATACTATCACAATGTATAGGTCATGGAGATGGAAACATAATACTATTTGTGTATATGCATTCAAAACTTATTGCACAAACTGATAGATTGACTCATGAATCTTTGCACACCTATGACTTGTATTAGTGTTGACTTATTCAAGGCAATTGTCATACATAAGTCAACTAAGTCTACAACTTCTCCCTTCGTGATCTTTCTTGCAAATCTGCAATAATAGGAATACTGGGGTTATCAAATACAAAAGAGAAAAAGTTCAACCAGCAATTAATGAAACTGATTTGATCAAATGAGCGCATGTCACGCCTATCATCTTCCCATGATATTTCTTTTGTCGTGAACCATGATAATTTATAATAACCTTGCTGGCATATATTGTTTTATTACAGTGGATACATCGCGCCGGAATACTGCTCCCAGAGTGTGTACTCAACAAGATCAGACGTTTTCAGCTTCGGCATCATAGTTCTCGAGATAATAAGTGGGAAGAGGGCCATCGGTTCCTACCAATTATCTGGAAGATCATACGAACTCAGGAAATATGTGAGTAAAATAAAACATTTCAAAAACAAAGAATCCACACATTATATTGCTTCAGATGTCCCTCCACAAAGCCAGCAATTATTATGTGTTATCTGGTTCAATCTCTATGTATAATCCCTATACCTAGTTAACTATCACCTCCTTTTGTCACGAAAAAGAAATACTCATCTCTTTGAACTTTTTTCAAAAAAATGACCTGTACATATGATTGCAAGACATACTTCGTGAACGCACAACTAATATGTTTGGCTAATGGATCTGGCGACTATGAAGAAGGTCACTAGTTTTAACGCATACTCTGTTTGCATAATAGGCATGGCAACTGTGGAGAGAGCAGAGGTGCGACGAGCTGGTGGATGATTCGCTAGGCGAGGAGTACCCTGAAATGGACGTTATGAGGTGCATCCAGATCGCGCTCTTGTGCGTCCAAGATGTCGCGGAGGACAGGCCTACCATGCACGACGTCATGACGATGCTGGGCAACGGAAACAAGAGGCTGCTCCTGCCTGCGCAGCCCGGTTCTTGCAGTATACACATCTTCACCGATGCTGAAATAGAGCTGTGAGCCTGGAGCAAAGTAAGGCTTGTTGAGTAGACATCGGTGATGTTTGTTGTCTGTTGGAGAGAAGCAATGTGCAGATGGTAAAGGAACTGTTGGTGTGCATTTTTGTTGTATATA
>NC_057810.1:698349276-698351747 GCF_018294505.1 Triticum aestivum | reverse complement strand
ATGACTTTTTCTCACTTCTCTTTGTTTTTTTATTACCTTTTTGATACAAGTGTCTTTGCATTGTGTAGAAAGGGTCTTTTCTCACTTCTCTCGGTCTTTTTGCTTGCGCACAATTGCCTTTTTGCTTGCCTGGCTGGTCCAAAGTCACGATATTTTCGTTATAGAGTTATTTTTCATGGTCCAAAATAATTTGAGATAAAAATTGGGGCCATATGTAGCTACCACCAAGGGTAGCAAATTATTTCCGATTTTTAAAATATATGAATACTTCTTTTGATACAAGACATTAACACTTTTTTATATAAGAATGTAAATAGATACTATCAGATAAGATCATAATTTTCAGTACCATTTAACATTTTTATTTGCCAAATTCGAAGCGGAGCGAATAAATCACTAGATGTCGATTATATCGATTTACGAATTCATAGTGGGTCCGGACCAGGAGCGAACAAAATATATCGGATAAGTACAAGTAAATAGACATAATTTCATTTCTAACATCAGAGTGGATTTTTAGATCCCGGGTGCATAGGCACCCCCTTATCTATACAATTCATTCAGAAAATGGCGCATCGAGATTTGTGTGACTCACTGTAGCGAAGGAAATCATTAGCAGTTCTGGTGCCTAGTTAAGCGTAGGAGTTGAAATGTTGACCCGGTTGTGAAAATACCTCTTAAAAAGGGTCTTTTACATTTGTATCCCTAACTCGAACCCACTACTCAGATTTTTCCTTAATTTTGAAGCCTGCTCAAATTTGCTCCTCTATCGTTAGGTGCCAATGCCCTTCTACACCGTAATCGTCCGGTCAAAGGGCTTTGACCGTCTTGGAAAAATAGAAAAAAAATAAAAAAATCTGAAATTTATTGGGATCAAAGATACTTAGTTGCGGAGGGTGCATGCAAATTTTCATGCTATTTAGACATACCAGGAGCTCATGGCAAAGAAATACAATAAATTTGTGCACCTATGAATAGTATATTAAAAAATAGCAAGAAAATTCAAAAAATATGAATTTTTTGCATCCAAGATGCTCGGGTGTGCAAGGTGTGTGCAAAATTTTGATGTGTTCGGACATTGGAGGAGCTCGTGGAGAAAAAACATTTTTTGCTATTTTTTTTGAATTTACTATTCACATGCGTATAGATTTATTGTTTTCCTTTGCCACGAGCTCCTGGTATGTCTAAATAGCACGAAAATTTGCATGCACCTTGTGCACCTGAGTATCTTTGATCCCACAAGATTTCTGATTTTTTTTTGTTTTTTTGCTATTTTTTTCGAGACGATCAAAGCCCTTTGACCAGACGATAACGGCGCAGAAGGGCATTTTTGTAAGAGCACCTAACGGTAGAGGGACAAGTTTGAGGAGACTTTAGAATTAGAAACAAATCTGAGTAGATGATTCAAGTTAAGGACAGAAATGCAAGTGGCCCCTTAAAAAACTATCCAAAAGGCTTTGCATCCAACAGCTCTGTCTGGTCACTTTTGCATGTTGCACAGTCTCTTTCCTCTTTCAACAGTGAGCCAGCGGTGAGACAGGTGAACCAGCTTTACCGCTCTCCGGAACGAATGAATAAGGTGGAGAGAGAGAACACTTTTTCTAATGAAGTGAGAGGCAAAATTTCGTGTTTTGACCCTTTTCTGAAAGTTAATCGAGATCTTACCCTAGTTTGAAAAAAAATCAGGGTCTGACCCTTTTGCTACCGCCAGGGTCCATGGTGGTAGGGTGTAACAGCCTACCGCCAAGGACCTTGGCAGTAGGAAACATCTCTACCACCAAACAGGTTGGCAGTAGCTTGTACAACTCTACCGCCAAGTTGCCCGGCAGTAAGCGCGAGCATGCACTGTGTTTCATACTTAGGAGGAAATTGCGGTTGAGCATGCAACCCTACCGTCAGGGACCTTGGCGGTAGGCTGTTATAACCCTACCGCCATGGACCCTGGCGGTAAGAGAAGGGTCAGATCCCGAAATTTTTGCAAGGCAGATCTCGATCAGGATCAAGTTTCGTAAAAAGGTCAAAACACGAAATTTAGCCGAAGTGAGAAAGAACCTGCAAGTGTGCATGCAGGTAAGAGCATCTCCAGCCGTGCCCCCAACACGCCACCCCCAGGCGATTTTTTTCGCGCCGGCGTCGAAAAAAAGGCCAAGTCGCGTCCCCAGGAGCCGTTTTTCGCTGGCTTGGGCCGAAATCAGCGCCGGCGGACCCAGGCCGAACCCGGCGCGCCCGGGGGCGCCGGGGCAAGCGGTTTTGGCGTGAAAGTGCCGCATGCCCACCGAGTCAGCGACGCGCGCCTCATCATCATCGGAACGCCTCAGTTTCCCACGTGGAATCAATGGCAAGGTTGCCGCCGGTCAGCCTTGCCATTGATTCCTCATGGGCGGCGCGTCACAGGCTGCGGGGTGACGCCTCCCCTCCTGACGAGCGTGCACATGGTGCGGGCTATATAAGCTGGTGGCCTCCCTCGCCTC
>NC_057810.1:698329195-698349081 GCF_018294505.1 Triticum aestivum | reverse complement strand
GCGCAGCCACTCGTTGACGCTTCTTCCCTCCCTCTCCCTCTCTCCCAAGCCCAACGGCAGCGTGATTCCCTGGCGACGCAGCAGCGGCCAACGGCTTCGGTCGCCGCTCGCTCCATGAGTGGGAGGTGTGGCTACTCTTCGTGGCGAACATCCCGGTGCCACCGGACATGCGCACTCGGCCGACGGGGTGGAGGCTCAGCAATGGGGGTGTGCCCATTCCCTTGGTGCCCGACGTCGAGGCGCGCCCTGCCTACTTCGCCGCTGAGGTGGACCGCGTGCGAGCCTCCCTGACAGAGGAGCAGCGCGCCCTCCCCCAGTATGCCACCGACAACCACGCGTCATGGGCGGCGTCCTTCCAGCACCGCCAGGAGCAGAGGCTGGCATCCACCTTCACGGCGCCGGTGGTGGGCGGCTTCAAGAACAGTGAGGGGCTCCGCGTATGGTGGGGCGCCCCCGGCCGCACGCTCCAGGATGTGTTGGAGCACCTCGAGGGTGGCAACGACCCGCCGCTGGCATACCCTGCCGCGGCGGCCGCCCCGGTTCACCGCCGGCGCGCCGGGCAATGGATGCCCAGGAGGTTCAGCTCCTCCTCAACTTCCTCCTCTCACTCCTCCTCCCGTTCTTCTTCCCACTCCTCTGGTTCATCGGTGGTGTTCGGCGTCAAGCCCGAGCCCGCGGCGGAGATGCCGCTCGGCTGGCGCACTCGTAGCGCCGGCATTGTCATAAATGAGGGCGGCCGATGCGCCTCCTCCTCGGCTCCTCCGCACTTCGTCAAACCAAAGATGGAGCCGGGTCTCGCGGCCGTGAAAACGGAGCCGGGGCTCCCTGCCGTGAAGACGGAGCACGGCACCGGGGAGCTCGACGAGGCGGCGGCCCTGAAATGGGCGCGTGATGACTAGCCGCAGATGGAGATGGAGCGTCAGTGTCGCGCCCTAGAGCACTTTGAACATCGGCGCCGGGGCCACAACGAAGGAGGCGTCGTCGTCCTCGATGACAACAACGACGACGACGAGCCACCACCGCCACCGGTCGGCCATGGCGATGCCGGGCAGGGGTCCAGCAGGGGCGGACGCGTCAAGGAGGAGAAGGCCGCCGCCGACGACGGCGAGGATGGCAGCAACGGCGGCGACTACACCGCGCTCAGCGACATCTTCGGGCCGTAGTTGTAGTTTCGGCCTTTTTTTAATAAATTTGATATGTAAAATGTCGAACATGTCTAATATATGCCGAGTTTGCCAAATTTTAGCCGAACTTTGCCGAATACTCATTTTTTTAACATAAACGGCGTCTTGGGGCGGCACTGGGGTCGGCGGCTGGGAACCCACTCGCCCCCAGCCGATTTTTTGCGTCGGCTCGCCCCCAGGCGGCGATTTTACAAGCCCCCTGGGGGGGGCAACAGCTGGAGATGCTCTAAGGGTGTGTTTGGTTGCCCGCACCGAGCCCAACCAGGCCCGCGCGGGAAGGGAGAGGCCTGTTTGGTTGCCTGGGTTTCCTGTTGGGCCTGCATCGCACGATTCTCAAAGCACCCCAGAGCCTGGCTCGATGGAAACCTGGGATCGGCAGTTTCTCGAGAGCCAGGCTGAGTGCGGCGCGAGGTCGCACGGGCGGGAGTGAGGCGCGGGCGAGGGGGTGGCGGGAGATGGAAATCTGGCGCGCCGTCCCGGCGCCAAATTAGCCTCACCCCCCTTTCACTCGCTCACCCATAGCCACTTCCCCCCTTTCTTCGCTACTGCCTCATCACCGGCGGCGGCTAGGATTTCAGATCTGCGCTATAGGCGGCAGCGGCGACGGCGGTGGAAGAGGCGGCGGCGTTTGCGGCAGATCTGGTGCTCCCCTTGCTGTTGGCCATCGTCTGGTCGACCTAGTCTGTGCCATGGCTCCCCCTACGCCGTCCTCGTCTCCGATGCCGGTAAGCAGCACCCCCTCCCCCCTTTGTTAGCTCAGTGGTTAGGCCTTTAAGTTAGATGTAGGATCGATTTCCCACTGAATGAACCATCGATGTCGACTAGGTTATGGAGACACGGATGAGGCTGATAATACAGACATCAGCACTGATTAGTGTGATTCAGGCATGGGTCATGTTCATGCACCAGAGAGCTGTTCGTCATGCTGGGAGACCGTTGATCCGCTATGGTCCATTATTTCCCCGGGAACATGAGAGGATCCAAAATCTGAACTACATCTACAACTGCAATGACTTTGAGGCTCTGTGGATGCTTAGAATAAAAATAGCACCATTTGCCAGGCTTGTCGAGACCTTCAGGAGCAGGGGCCTGTTACAAGATAGCATCAACACCAGTGTCGAAAAGCAAGTGGCCATGTTCCTCCATGTTGTTGGCCATAACCAAAGGTTCAGGGTCATTCACAACACGTTCAGGAGATCAATGGAGACCATCTCTAGGTACTTCAAGCAGGTGCTTTTTGCTGTTGAGGATCCTAGAGGAGAGATGATCAGGAGACCATCTGGCCAGACTCCACCCAAGATTCGCGGAAGCCCATGATGGTATCCATACTTCAAGGTGAGCATTGACAATATACACTTTTCATGACTTCATATGCTTGTATTGTTCAAGTTCATCACTAACACAGGCTAGTGATGCCATTTTCAGGACTGCATTGGGGCAATAGATGGTACTCATGTCACTGCCAGAGTTCCTAGGTCACAGCCTGCAGCATACAGGGGGAGGAAGCACTACATAAGCCAGAATGTGCTTGCTGCTGTTGACTTTGATCTGAAGTTCACATATGTGCTGGCTGGCTGGGAGGGGTCAGCGCATGATGCAAACATTCTCACAGACAACATGAGTCGACTTGATGGGATCAACATCCCCGACGGCAAGTTCTACCTTGGAGATGCTGGCTCTGCATGTCGGTCGGGTATTCTTCCACCCTTTAGGAAAACAAGGTACCATCTCAACGAGTTCTCTGGTAGGAACTTTCCTAGGACTGCACAGGAGCTGTTTAATCTCAGACACTCCAGCCTTAGAGTAACTGTTGAGAGGGCATTTGGAGCTCTGGAGAATAGGTTTAGTATCCTGGATCAGAAGTCATTCCACCCATACTCCACTCAGGTTAAGCTAGTTCTTACTTGTTGCATTCTGCATAACTGGATCCTTCAGTGGGACTTTGATGAACACGTGCTTGAGGAGGAAGAGGTCGAGCCTGACGATGTTGTTAGCTCTGGCCATGGTGTGGAGGCATTTGACAATGACGCTTGAAATAACAAAAGGTTGGAGTGGGTAGAGGCAATGTGGCTTAACAGAGGTCAGTGCAGGATTTGAAGAAGAGGAAAAAGAAGCAGCAGCAGTAGAAGCACAGAAGAAGAGGAAAAAGAAGCAGCATCAGCAGCAGCAGAAGCAGAAAAGGAAGATGAAGAGGAAGATGAAGCAGCAACACCGATGAACTATCCCCTATTTCGACAATGGCTCTTAATAATTTGAACTGTCATTTGATTGTAGCTAGGATGAACTGTCATTTGTTTAACTAGCTGGCACTATGTGCAGATTGTGTGTGGTAAGGTCACCACTAGTTAGAAGTGGTGACAACACCTTATGCAGGTTGTAACCAAACACTATGTCATGTGTGCACCTAATGCAATGCGGGCAACCAAACGTTGGGTCAAAAATGGTTGTCTAATGCAACTAGGAGCATGCAGGCAACCAAGCTATGTGCATCTGGGTTTTTTTTGGCCTGCATCCCCTCAAAACGGCTCAATAGAGCCAGGCTCGTCGGGCCAGGCTGAATCGGGAATGTAACCAAACACGTCCTAAGAGAAGGAGAGAGTGTCAGGAGAGAGAGCTGGGAGAAGGCGTGAGAGGAGAGAGAGATTGTGCATGCATGTGCAACAACTGAGAGAGAGAGAGCATCCTGTCACGTGGCAGAGAAACATCTTGTTAAACAATGTACAGATTTTTAACAGCCTAGTCCTGCCAAACCTAGTTCTGCATGCTCCTACTCTCGTGGTGGTTTGTCTTCTTGACAAAAGCCTGCCTAATTAGGCTGCTGCTGCAAATCGTCTGCATCGGGCTCGAATCTTATTGCCAGTGGATGGACGAGATAGGAGGGTGCCGGGATTCCCAGGTGCCATCGCACCTTTCCATTAATATTTTCCAACTGCGTGTTCTTCGTTGCACTTATATCTCAAGTTTGTTCCACTTACAAAGTTTGCACTTGGAATTCGATAGGAACAGGAGAAAACCCGAGTGTGGCCGTGCCTCGCTGCATAACCGAAGGGAATGTTGAAGGCCTTTTCTAGATCTGTTCATATAGTCCATACAGATCTAAAACCAATCAACATCCTGCTAGATCATGACATGAGTCCCAGGATCTTTGACTTTGGAATTTTCAGGATACGTCTCTCCAGTGTCACAGAGTCCAAAACGTCGGCGGCGCTGGGAACATGGCGAGCTTATTCTTCTCTCCGTACAGGGGAACACTTCAAGTTGGGTAGTTGTGCCAAAACTATGAAGTACGGAGTAGTTCATTATTTCAGGTTACATCTTTCCTCCTTGTGCATAAGTCATCTACGTACAGTATGTCACAAGCAATTTCTTGTCTGCTAGAAGAAAATATCATACAACTTGCAGGATGACGAAAAATCCATACAAGACGTGAATATTGTGCCCATTATTCAAGTCAAATCCATATGAGAAATTTGCATATCTTTTTTTTCCTTGAGTAAATATTGAGCTTCATTCTTTAGCACAATATCCAACCTAGTCAATCAAGAGTTCAGGTCAGCAGTCAACACTCAACACTGAAGATGACTAGTCAAATTAATATGCATCAGCAGTCATTTCCCTGTGATACTTCAACATTGTTCTGTAGTCTGAATTTATTACATTCTGGCAGATACATCGTGGGACTATTATTCGTAGAATATTTACTCAACAGAATCTGTTGTTTTCATATTCAGCGTCCTAGTTCTGGAGATTGTAAGTGGGAGAAGGGTTTCATATGAATTGTATGAAAAATAACTCGAGTTTAGGAGATGTGTATACACACTTGACGCAGAATCCAGGGCTATGACATCTCCGACACGGTCCCTTAAAGTGCTAGCAAAGGGCGTAGACACTTTTTGTCATCCAACGCAGTTCCCTAGTCATCCGCTGACCAGTCCTCATGTTCGTTTTTCATCAAACCGAAAGCAAACTTGAAGAAGCTTTGAGTTGGACCACATGTCCTCACAACTAATAACAAAAATTAGACTAGTCGTAGTGGGAGTATCATAACTAGTATCATGCATGCCAACCAGTGGCGGACCTAGCCCATCGGGCCAGGATGGGCCATCAGTGGTGATGTACACATATATTTTTTTTTTATTTTGTAGCCTTTCTTCTATGGTATATTAGCTATTTCCAAATTCCAGGGTGGGCCATGGCCCATCCTGGCCACCCTCTACCTCCGCCACTGAAGCCAACTTGGCAATTTTGATGAGGTGGCATAAAATTAAATGAAGAAAGAGAGAATTGAGTATCGTATCATGATACCGTATCATAATAAATGATATGCTAGTATGTGTCATGCATGATAATAAATAAAGCACTATATGATACTCCCTCCGTCCCAAAATTCTTGTCTTAGATTTGTCTAGATACGGATGTATCAAGACAAGAATTTTGGGACGGAGGGAGTACTAATGTACTCTCTCCGTTCCTAAATATAAGTCTTTTTAGACAATTCACTATGGACTACATACGGAGTAAAATGAGTGAATCTACACTCTAAAATATGTCTATATACATCTGTATGTAGTTTGTAGTGCAATCTCTAAAAAGACTTATATTTAGGAACGGAGGGAGTATGATACTATGCATGATACTAATATATGATACTTCCCATTATGACGAGCCTTATAGCGGTCAAGATTGAAGGTCAACTTTTATTTCAAGTTTGCATCACGATGGACAGGACAACCAGAACGTGGAGCTTACCTGTTTCCCATGTGAGATAGCCAACGGCAGGGCAATCCGGTGAGATAGCCATCATTTACTATATGTGATGACATCATTGCTGATGCCAGCAACCAACAAGTTGATCCGGTTGCTTTCTGATTAGTCTGGGACATGGACGTGCATGAAGTAGAAACAATCAACTTGTCTTACACCAGGATGGAGAGTACAGACACTACTAGAATCCGAGATTTCGCCCAGTTATAAATCTTTCCCGAGTTCTTTTTGTCGGGGAATTAGGCAAAGAAATCTTTGCCGAGTTCTTTTTCTTTTGAACTGGGCAAAGAAATCTTTGCCGAGTTCTTTTTTTCTGACTTGGCAAATATTTTTTTCTTTTTAAATATTCTTCTCTTTTGTCTTTGCCGGGTATCTTTTTATTGCACCAGGCAAACATTTATTTTTTCTGTTTTCTTCTCTTTCTCACATTTTTTTCTTTTGTACATTATTTGCGCTTCCTCTTTATTTTTATACTTGGTTGTATTCTCTCATTTATTTTGAGTTTTTATTATTTATTTCTTTCTCCTTCTCTATTTCATTTTGTAGGCAGTAAGTGAATGCAACCGATGCGTCTTTCGTTGGCATCGGAAAAAAAATTCTACACTAATATACACCATTACATGAACCATCTAAAATATTAGCATATTTCGGAGTGTGCTTGCTATATTTAAGACATTAAGTGCATTTCTGGACATTTAACGAATACAATTCAATTATTTTTTTGAAACGGAGGCAAAGATTGCCTCATCTATTAATTAAGCAGAAAAGAATTGCCCAGTTAATTACGGAAAACCAGGCAAAAACCGGAACAACAAGGACCAAGCCCACTCCATAGGCTGAAACACACAGGGCAAAGCCCACCCTAATCGACGACAAGTCGACCTACGACCAGACAACGCAGCTCCGACTCTGACGGAGAACTCAGGAGAACAAAACCAGGCACGGCTGGCGCCACGGAAGATCGCCGAACGGGCCACCTGCATCCAGTCATCGTACACCACAGGCCCCGCCGCCGCAGCTTCGACTCCACAGCAACAAGCAAACCGAGGCAAAACCATGGACACGCCGAAGAAGAGTCGACTATCGCAACCATTGCCGCGTCGCCGACATCGCTCCCACCATCATCGTTGCCACAGAAGTCTGGTCGCCCAGAGATTCTCTCGGGACCGCCGCCCCGACATCCACCGCTCCGTCGTGCCCAGCGCAATCAACCGGCACTGCCTTCCGGGGCCGCCGCCCCGACATACCACCGCTCCCCTCGGGCAGCAACGGCGCACAACCCAGCTGCCCGCAGCCCACGCTGCTTAGGGCAACCGCTCGCAGACCACGAATGTCGCACCACATCCGGGGCCGCCGCCCCGATATAAAGTCAGACCGCCCCCTCTGGGGCGCATCGACCGAGCCGACACCCCTACCGCCCAAGCGGGACAAGGATGCCACCCAACCAATGTCGAGATAGAGCCCCACCTCATAGAGCCGCCACTCACATTGTTCCCGAGATCGCCATCTCGACGCACAATCAGAAATCACCCAGAGCCGCCGCCCCGACGTCCACTGTCCTTGACGACGAAGAGATTCATTCAAACTGCAACATGCTGACTCTCCAAGGCGATGCCTCAAAGAAGGAAACGACGTAGCCGCCGTCATCGCCCGCTTCGACCATCCGAAGCTAGGGATTTCTCCCGGAGAGTCGTGTAATGGAGCTCCACGGCAACACCTTCAAGAAGGGGAACGACACCATGACCATGGCGCCGCTGTTGCCGGCACCGACCCAAGGTCAGTGCTAGACTTTCGCCCGGAGCTCCTCCACACCTCCGAATCCGAGCAGCTCCGAAGCACTGCACAGCACACAAGCCCCATGGTCGACGTCCACCGGCTCCACCTGAATCCGAGCAGATCTGAAGCTGTTTGTCAGGACCCCGATTCTATGCCACACCGATCTAGCATGTAACACCTCATATCACTTTGCGGCCTCACGCACGGTATTCCCACGGGTGTCGCCTTACCATGCCCGGGACCGTTTGCGCCTTTTGGCACACGTATATGACAGTGTCGCTAGCATCCATATGACGAAGAACCCGGGCTGACATGGCTAGTCGTGAACCCAAAGTGGCACTAACTTACAGGGACAGGCATACATGACCCAGCATCGAACGTGTCGGTCATCAGCGAGTGAATCCGGGTTGTAGCAACTGGGCTAGCAGGACTCCGGTAGACCGGGCTGTAGTAGGCTAACAGGACTCCGGTATTCATCGCGTGACATTTCCCCGAAGGGACAGACACAGGAACGAAGAAGGACACATGCCGGCCAGCCTAAGTGTTCCGGAGCAGTAGCATGCTACCATGGCTCAGTGGAAGCACTAGGAGACATTTCCCGGTAAGAGAGGCTACTAAGGATAAACAACTAGATAGTCAGATCCCACACATAGCAATACACATTACACGTACGCATAACATGCAAGTATGTGTTGTACAACATGGCATCACAACATAACTCAACAACTCATATAGATAAGGCTCAAAGAGCCATCATAGCATTTATTGCAAACAGGGGTCACAAGACCCATCATACAGAGCATACAAGCAACAAGCGGAAGCATTACATGTCTGGGTACAGACATCTACAAATGAAAAAGGCTGAAGAGCCTGACTATCTACAACATCCGATCAAGATCGTAGCTAAGGTACAAGCTACTCGCCGAAGTCCACGAGAACACTAGTAAGACCAAAGTCTCTGCTACAAAAAACATAAATAAAGCAACATGAGTACAAAGGTACTCAGCAAGACTTACATCAGATCCTATCATACATGCATTTGAATCGAGAGGGTAATGTGGGGTTTAGTTGCAGCAAGCCAGCTTTGACTCTGTGGCTATCCTGTTCTACGACTACCAGAACTTCTTTGAGGTGATATGGCGCACAGGAGTCCACTAATCACCATCCAATACACTACTATGGATTCATCCCCGTCTCCCTACGAGAAGGCCATCCATAGCACTCACACTTTGTCTTGAGTATTTTAGAGTATCCACTTCAAGTTTCTATGTACCGTGTAAGCATCCAAGAAGTCCATAACCGCGGACCCGGCTATTCGAATAGATCATGTTAACCCTGCAGGGGTGTACTTCTTCACACACGCTCTCGCCACTTACTGCCATGTACACGTCATGTATCTCGGCAACCTTCAAGCGGAAGCCTGGCGAGGGTGTCGGCCACGACCTGACTAACCACACAAGACTCTAGTCCAGGTTTATCGCCTATTCGGGTTCCATCTGCAAGGAGATCCGGCCGGGGTTTCGCTCACGGCCCCAAACGATGTGTGCAGGGTTCCCGAGCCCACCATCCGGGTGCCACTCGGTACACCAGGCCACGTGTGCCTAGTCTGTCCCAAGCCCACCCTGCCGGGTGCCACTTGGTAGAAAAATAGCACTACCTACAAACACCAGAAACTAGTTGCGACTCCTGGACAGAGATCAAGTCGGTTAATAAGTCGAGAGGGCTTGGAGCGCCCGGAGCCCAATGTGTGGTAGTATCGAGTCATTGGACAACATACATAGAACTCAGTGCTTAAGGACGGTTCCAGTGAGACAACCCACCATGTACTCCTACATGGCCTCTCACCGCTACCTTTACCAAATCGTGTTCACACACTTAACTCTCAGCATCAGAACATAGAGCGCTGCACTCCAATTCATTCCCAATGAATCAGACCTGACACACTCTAAGCAATAGCAGGCATAGCATGGTAGGAACACAACATGGCTCAATCAACTCCTACACATGCTAGTGGGTTTCAACTATTTACTGTGGCAATGACAGGTCATGCAGAGGAATGGGTTCAACTACCGCAGCACAAAGTAGCAATTGAATCGTTGTTGTCCTAATGCAATAAATGAGAGCAGGAGCGAGAGAGTAGGATTGTATCGGAATGAACAAGGGGGTTTGCTTGCCTAGTAGATCAACAAAGGGGCACTGCTCCTCTGAAAGGTACTCTGTAATGGACTCCGGAGCAGGACCTATCGAGAAGGAACAGTGTCGGCAATCAATACACAAACAACAATATGATGCATGAACATGGCATGTAGATGTGATACTGTTTGAGCTAATGTAACTAGTATTCAAATGGGTGAAATCCATTTGAACCAAAGATTCAAATGCATCTCCAAAATAAGCTCTTTATATAAGCCATTTTAGTGTTTCACTTATACAGTAGGTATAAGTTGGTTTGTCATGCATGAAACTAGAACAGATGGAAAGATTGCATTTTTCTGATAATTTTTCATATATAAATTATTTCAATCTGAGCTGTTGAATTTCTATGATCTTTTGAAGTTTGAATCATTTTCTGGAATTTCCTGATTTAATTTAAATCCAGAAAATAGATAACTGCGTCAGCATGACGTCATGCCTGCGTCAGTAGGTCAACGGTGCTGACCAGGTCAAACCTGACGTGTGGGGTCCACACGTTAGTGACACAGTGTTAAACAAGGGGGTTTTACTAATCTAATTAAAAGATTAGGGCGCAGGGGCCCACTGTCAGTGTCAGAGTTAGCTTAAATTGTGATTAGCGCTGAGCTAATCACCTGGCCGACAGTGCCCGCATGTTAGGCCGGCGAGGTCATCGGCGGTGACCTCAAGACGCGGCGGCGTCCGCGTTACAGGCCACGGGGGCGGCGGCTAAGGGCATCGGGGCGTAGCCGGGGCTCGTCCGCATCCACGGGAGCAGACGGGAGGCTGCAGGGGCGGCGGAGCTCGCTGGAGCGAAGCTCGCGGCGGTGGCCGGAGCTCGGGCTCGAGCGGCTGCGGGCTACAGAGCACGGGGAGGCAGGAGAGGAGGGGGAACCGACGCGGGGGGGCTCACAGGGGACCGGAAGAGACGACGGCGAGCTCGGGGGAGGCGCTGACGGTGGCGAGCAGCGACGGAGATCCATGGCGGCCGGAGGTGATGAAGGCGACAGCGACGGCTCCACGGGGCGTCCGGCATGCACAACTTGGCGGAGAGGCTATAGAGTGAGGAGGCGGAGCTTCTGGGCGCAGCGGCAGGGCGAGGGGTGGCCGGTGGCCGCGGTGGCGAGCAGCGGCGCTCTCCGGTGCGGTCGGTGAAGAGAGGGAGAAGGAACCAGAGGAGGGGAGAGGACTGGGGAGAGTGAGAGGGGTACAGGGCGTCACGTGGCGTCGTCCGGATCATCCAGAGCAACGAGGGGGAGGACAGGCAGGCAGGAAGGGAGGAGGTGGCGCGGCGCGGCGGTGCGCGCGTCAGGCACGCGCCCGTCCTCCTGTCGGGGAGGAAGACGACAGAGGAGGAGGCGGGCTGGGCTGCTGCTGGGCTGCACAGTAACGGGCTGCACAGGGAGGTAAGCACTAGGTAAGTCTCTTTTCCTATTTTCTGACAGTTGTTTTGATTTAATAAAAATACTAAATCATTTTATTTACTTATGCCAATTTTTGTAGGAACTAGTGGTATTATTCCATAGCCCCTCAACAAATGGCATAATTTTTGGACATATATTATATATATAACAAATATATATCCAATGCAAATAATTATGCATTAATTCCAAATGCCCAAAATAAATACTTATGAGCTCCTAAAAATATTGGTTTGATTTTTATCTCTGTCCAATATTTTCAGAGAGCAACATGAGCATTTTCTTGGACCTTTTTGGAGCAATTTTTATTTGGGTCATTTTCGGAGATGATTCTGAGGGTTTCACAACTCCCCATTTCAAATTTAAATGGAATTTAAACATGATGCACACATGACTAGCTAGTCTAGGTCATACCAGAACTAGGGATGTGACAACTCGCCCCCACTTGAAAGAATCTCGTCCCGAGATTCAGGGGTCGATGGAAAGAAAGCAGGGTACTCCAGTCGTAGACGATCTTCTCACTCCCAGGTAGCTTCTCTCTCGGAATGATGAGACCACTGAACCTTGAGAAACTTGATGTTCTGACGTCGAGTGAAACGCTCTGCTTGATCAAGAATGCGAACCGGGTACTCTCGGTATGTGAGGTTATCTTGGAGATCAAGTGTTTCGTGGTCCACTCCGCGGATAGGATCCGAGAAGCAACGCCTGAGTTGAGAGAAGTGGAAGACATCATGAACTCGAGAAAGATGTGGGGGTAGTTCCAACTGGTAGGCAACCTCTCCTCGTTTAGCGAGAATGTGAAAAGGACCAATGTAACGAGGAGCCAACTTGCCCTTGATACCGAAACGATGGGTACCCTTCAAGGGAGTAACCCAAAGATAAGCTTTGTCGCCAATTTCATAGGTCATATCCCTATGATGACGATCATACTGACTCTTCTGACGAGACTGGGCTGTTTTCAAATTCTCACGAATGATGCGAACTTGCTCTTCTGCCTCCTGGATCATGTCCGGTCCAAAGAATTGTCTTTCACCGGTTTCTGACCGGTTCAAAGGTGTTCGACATCTTCGTCCATAGAGAATCTCAAAAGGAGCTTTCTTGAGGCTGGATTGATAGCTATTGTTATAAGCAAACTCGGCGAAAGGAAGACATTTCTCCCAATCCATACCGAATGAGATAACGCAAGCTCTAAGCATGTCTTCGAGAATTTGGTTGACCCTTTCCACCTGACCACTTGATTGAGGGTGGAAAGCAGTACTGAAGGAAAGATGGGTTCCCATGGCAGTTTGGAAACTCTCCCAGAAATGAGAAGTGAAAAGACTGCCACGGTCTGAATTGATCTCTAGTGGAACACCATGAAGTGATACTATTCGAGAAATATATAAGTCAGCGAGCTGACTAGCGGTGATACTCTCTCGAACAGGAAGGAAGTGAGGCACTTTGGAAAGACGATCAATGACTACGAAGATAGCATTATTCCCTTTCTTGGTCCTGGGAAAGCCGGTGATGAAATCCATACCAACTTTATCCCATTTCCACTCAGGAATAGCTAAAGGCTGAAGGGTGCCAGCAGGTCTTTGATGCTCTGCCTTAACGCGTCGACAAACGTCACAGTTGGCAATGAACTGAGCAATTTCTCTCTTCATCCTAGTCCACCAGAACCTCTGGCGTAGGTCCTGATACATCTTAGTACTACCGGGATGAATCATGAGAGGAGATTCATGCGCCTCCTTAAGAATTAATTGTTGAAGATGTTGATTCTTGGGAACCACCAAGCGATTCTCAAAGAAAACAACACCACGATCATTCATAGAGAAACATCCACCAACTCCCTTCTTAATGTTCCTCTTGATCCAAGAAATTCCTGTGTCTTGCTTTTGAGCGGCGACAATCCGATCTTCAAGATCAGGTTTCGCCACCAAGGTAGAAAGGAATCCATGAGGAGCCATGTGAAGGTTAAGCTTATAGAATTCCTCATGGAGAAGTGGTTGGCCTTGCTGCAACATGAGATTGTTGCAATAGGATTTACGGCTTAGAGCATCAGCCATGACATTGGCTTTGCCTGGGGTGTAGGTAATCCCTAGATCATAATCTGTGATCAACTCCAACCAACGTCTTTGCCTAAGGTTCAGATCCGGTTGGGTGAAGATATACTTGAGACTCTGGTGATCGGTGTAGATCTCGCAACGTTTACCAAGGAGGTAATGTCGCCAGGTCTTGAGTGCATAGACTACGGCTGCAAGCTCTAGATCATGTGTAGGATAATTCTCCTCATGTGGATGCAACTGTCGAGATGCATAGGCAATCACATGACGATCCTGCATAAGAATGCAACCTAGTCCCTGTCGTGAGGCATCGCAGTAGATAACAAAGTCCTTCGTGAAATCCGGTGGCACAAGTATGGGAGCAGAAGTCAGGCGTCTTTTTAGTTCCTGAAAACTGTACTCACACTGTGGGGACCACTCAAGCTTTTTATCTTTCTTGAGAAGTTCCGTGAGAGGTTTGGCTACTTTGGAGAAGTTTTCCACAAAGCGACGACAATAGCTGGCTAGACCAAGGAAACTCCTAACTTGTTTAACGGTTTCAGGTGGAGTCCAATCGAGAACGGCCTTAACTCTCTCGGGATTGACAGCAATGCCCTTACCAGAGATTACGTGGCCTAGGTAGGTCACTTTTGGCAACCAAAATTCACACTTGGAGAACTTGGCATAAAGGCGGTGCTCTCTGAGTTTTTCTAACACAAGTCTAAGATGTTCGGCATGCTCTTCCTCGTTCTTTGAGTAAATAAGAATATCATCGAGATAAACCACGACGAATTTATCTAAATACTCCATGAAGATCGAGTTCATCAAGCGGGAGAAGGTAGCCGGAGCATTGGTTAGGACGAAGGACATGACGGTGTACTCGTACTGACCATAACGAGTGACAAAGGCTGTCTTGGGAATGTCCCCATTTCTGATCTTGATTTGGTGGTAGCCTAACCTCAAATCCATCTTGGGAAAGACTGAGGATCCAGCGAGCTGATCATACAGGTCGTTGATCCTGGGGAGCGGATACTTGTTCTTTATCGTGACCAAATTAACGGGACGATAATCTACAACCATCCGGTCCGTACCATCCTTCTTCTTGACGAAGAGGACGGGGCAAGCCCAAGGAGAAGAACTAGGACGGATGAAACCCTTTTGCAAGGACTCATCAAGTTCTTTCTTAAGCTCGGCTAGTTCTAAAGGTGCCATCTTGTAAGGTCTCCTAGAAATTGGAGCAGTTCCTGGGATAAGATCTATGACGAACTCTACATCTCTGTCAGGTGGAACACCTGGCAGTTCCTCTGGAAAGACATCCGGAAAGTCACGTACTACCGGGATATCTTCAAGGTCAGGGAGAGGGCTGGCGTTAAGAGAATAGAGCTGACGCTTTGCAACTCTAGTGGAGACAGTGACTATCTTGCCAGATGGGTGTGTAAACTGAACAGATCTGGTGTAACAATCAATCTTGGCATGATGAGCTGTCATCCAGTCCATACCCAAGATGATGTTAATATCTGAGGACTTGAGGGCTACAAGTGATGCAAGGAATACAAGTCTATCAACAAGGATTTCATTACCATGGCTGATTCTGGTGGTCTGCAATCTAGACCCTGGGGTTTGGATTTCAAGCGGAGTTGGCATGTCACAAAATGACATGTCGTGCAAACGAGCATAGCCTTCAGAAATGAAGGAGTGAGATGCTCCAGTATCGAATAGAACCGATGCTGGGTGACAGTTGACAAGGAGTGTAGCAAGAACGACATCCGGATCATCATGAGCGTCTTTAGCTGAGATGTGATGCACACGTCCACGTTCAGTGGGGGCTGGCTTGGCACTGATCGTCTTGCTTGATGGCTTAACACAGCCAACAGACTTCTCGGGCTGGGGTGGAACATAACTAGTCTGAGAGCAGTCACGTGCATAGTGTCCTGGCTTCCCGCATGTGAAGCAAGTCCCTGAGGTTGGATGTGGACCCGCACTGACAAGCAGTCTACCAGTAGGCCTGGGTGGAGCATACGACTGAGCCGGGGGAGGCACCACATGGGATGGCCTCGGTGCATATCCGGAAGGAAGAGCGGAGTTTGGAATCCAAATCCTACGCTTCTGGGAACCAAAACCGGAGGAAGATCCCAAATCACGAGTGTGCTTACGAGACTCCTCGTAAGTGAGCTGAGCTGTCTCTGCATTAATGGCCTTGTTCACAAGAGCCTGGAATGTATCACAATGATGTAGGTGGAGATCACGACGCAACTTGGGGTTGAGACCCTTCCGGAACCTAGCCTACTTCTTGGCGTCCGTGGACACTTCTTCTGTGGCATAGCGGGCGAGGTTCTCAAACTCTCTACTGTAAGCATCAACAGCCAACTTGCTCTGGGTGAAACTACAGAACTCTTCTCTCTTGCGATCGATGAGGGCCTCAGGAATGTGATGCTCGCGAAAAGCCTCAGTGAAGTCCCTCCAGGTAGGAATCTGGCCAGTTGGAAGCATAGCCTCATAGTTCTACCACCAAAGACTAGCAGGACCTTCCAGGTGGTATGTGGCATCGGTGACCTTGTCATCTTCAGCTACGTTCGCGGAACACAGCTTATGAGTGATGCTACGGAGCCAGTCATCTGCATCGAGTGGCTCGATGGAATGATGAAAGGTAGGTGGGTGCAAGCGGATGAAGTCATGAATGGTTACAGACCCTTTGAACTGATGGGCGGTGTTCTCCTCGATACGTGCCAACAAGCGGTTAGACTCACGCTTGTTCCTCTCCATCTCTAGCATGAACTCTGTCAACGAAGGTTGATCGGGAGGATCCTCGTCCCTACCATCTCCGTGGTTCTGGCTACGAGCAACAGAACTTCGCTTAACTGATGACATCTTGAGAAACGAAACCAAGGACGGAATCAGCATCAACTATAGGCTATAGAATGTAGGACAAAGAAATTAGTAACTCTCAAACTCCTAGGGAAATTCCGACAGCATAACAGCAGTAAAATGCTCAAAATGAGACATCCTGCCAACAATGGGGTAGCAACATACTCAACATCACCACTCAAGGTTCTGAGATCATACTAAACAGGCTACACCGGAAGTACTCGAAACTGGGGTATGACTCTAATCAACCAACCCTATGGAACTACGGAGTAGTAACACGTGATCCTGATAGATGGAAGAGAAAGCCTAGTTCCTTAACCCCGTAGGAAAGATAGAATGACTCAGATCAGAAGGCCATGAGGTAAAGGAGTAAAAAGAGCCTTACGTTCCTTCCCACGATCAATTCCCTTACATAACTAAAGAATTTCTAGACTCAACTTCGACCAGTTTGGCTTGGTAATCCTACAGGCAGTCAGGCTCTGATACCAAAGCTGTTAGGACCCCGATTCTATGCCACACTGATCTAGCATGTAACACCTCATATCACTTTGCGGCCTCACGCACGGTATTCCCACAGGTGTCGCCTTACCATGCCCGGGACCGTTTGCGCCTTTTGGCACACGTATATGACAGTGTCGCTAGCATCCATATGACGAAGAACCCGGGCTGACATGGCTAGTCATGAACCCAAAGTGGCACTAACTTACAGGGACAGGCATACATGACCCAGCATCGAACGTGTCGGTCATCTGCGAGTGAATCCGGGCTGTAGCAAGTAGGCTAGTAGGACTCCGGTAGACCGGGCTATAGTAGGCTAACAGGACTCCGGTATTCATCGCGTGACATTTCCTCAAAGGGACAGACACAGGAACGAAGAAGGACACATGCAGGCCAGCCTAAGTGTTCCGGAGCAGTAGCACGCTACCATGGCTCAGTGGAAGCACTAGGAGACATTTCCCGGTAAGAGAGGCTACTAAGGATAAACAACTAGATAGTCAGATCCCACACATAGCAATACACATTACACGTACGCATAACATGCAAGTATGTGTTGTACAACATGGCATCACAGCATAACTCAACAACTCATATAGATAAGGCTCAAAGAGCCATCATAGCATTTATTGCAAACAGGGGTCACAAGACCCATCATACAGAGCATACAAGCAATAAGCGGAAGCATTACATGTCTGGGTACAGACGTCTACAAATGAAAAAGGCTGAAGAGCCTGACTATCTACAACATCCGATCAAGATCGTAGCTAAGGTACAAGCTACTCGCCGAAGTCCACGAGAACACTAGTAAGACCAAAGTCTCTGCTACAAAAAACATAAATAAAGCAACATGAGTACAAAGGTACTCAGCAAGACTTACATCAGATCCTATCATACATGCATTTGTATCGAGAGGGTAATGTGGGGTTTAGTTGCAGCAAGCCAGCTTTGACTCTGTGGCTATCCTGTTCTACGACTACCAGAACTTCTTTGAGGTGATATGGCGCACAGGAGTCCACTAATCACCATCCAATACACTACTATGGATTCATCCCCGTCTCCCTACGAGAAGGCCATCCATAGCACTCACACTTTGTCTTGAGTATTTTAGAGTATCCACTTCAAGTTTCTATGTACCATGTAAGCATCCAAGAAGTCCATAACCGTGGACCCGGCTATTCGAATAGATCATGTTAACCCTGCAGGGGTGTACTTCTTCACACACGCTCTCGCCACTTACTGCCATGTACACGTCATGTATCTCGGCAACCTTCAAGCGGAAGCCTGGCGAGGGTGTCGGCCACGACCTGACTAACCACACAAGACTCTAGTCCAGGTTTATCGCCTATTCGGGTTCCATCCGCAAGGAGATCCAGCCGGGGTTTCGCTCACGGCCCCAAACGATGTGTGCAGGGTTCCCGAGCACACCATCCGGGTGCCACTCGGTACACCAGGCCACGTGTGCCTAGTCTGTCCCAAGCCCACCCTGCCGGGTGCCACTTGGTAGAAAAATAGCACTACCTACAAACACCAGAAACTAGTTGCGACTCCTGGACAGAGATCAAGTCGGTTAATAAGTCGAGAGGGCTTGGAGCGCCCGGAGCCCAGTGTGTGGTAGTATCGAGTCATTGGACAACATACATAGAACTCAGTGCTTAAGGACGGTTCCAGTGAGACAACCCACCATGTACTCCTACATGGCCTCTCACCGCTACCTTTACCAAATCGTGTTCACACACTTAACTCTCAGCATCAGAACATAGAGCGCTGCACTCCAATTCATTCCCAATGAATCAGACCTGACACACTCTAAGCAATAGCAGGCATAGCATGGTAGGAACACAACATGGCTCAATCAACTCCTACACATGCTAGTGGGTTTCAACTATTTACTGTGGCAATGACAGGTCATGCAGAGGAATGGGTTCAACTACCGCAGCACAAAGTAGCAATTGAATCGTTGTTGTCCTAATGCAATAAATGAGAGCAGGAGCGAGAGAGTAGGATTGTATCGGAATGAACAAGGGGGTTTGCTTGCCTAGTAGATCAACAAAGGGGCACTGCTCCTCAGAAAGGTACTCTGGAATGGACTCCGGAGCAGGACCTATCGAGAAGGAACAGTGTCGGCAATCAATACACAAACAACAATATGATGCATGAACATGGCATGTAGATGTGATGTTGTTTGAGCTAATGCAACTAGTATTCAAATGGGTGAAATCCATTTGAACCAAAGATTCAAATGCATCTCCAAAATAAGCTCTTTATATAAGCCATTTTAGTGTTTCACTTATACAGTAGGTATAAGTTGGTTTGTCATGCATGAAACTAGAACAAATGGAAAGATTGCATTTTTCTGATAATTTTTCATATATAAATTATTTCAATCTGAGCTACGGTTGAATTTCTATGATTTTTTGAAGTTTGAATCATTTTCTGGAATTTCCTGATTTAATTTAAATCCAGAAAATAGATAACTGCGTCAGCATGACGTCATGCCTGCGTCAGCAGGTCAACGGTGCTGACCAGGTCAAACCTGACGTGTGGGGTCCACACGTCAGTGACACAGTGTTAAACAAGGGGGTTTTACTAATCTAATTAAAAGATTAGGGCGCAAGGGCCCACTGTCAGTGTCAGAGTTAGCTTAAATTGTGATTAGCGCTAAGCTAATCACCTGGCCGACAGGGCCCGCATGTCAGGCCGGCGAGGTCGTCGGCGGCGACCTCAGGACGCGGCGGCGTCCGCGTTACAGGCCACGGGGGCGGCGGCTAAGGGCACCGGGGCGTAGCCCGGGCTCGTCCGCATCCAGGGGAGCAGACGGGAGGCTGCGGGGGCGGCGGAGCTCGCCGGAGCGAAGCTCGCGGCGGCGGCCGGAGCTCGGGCTCGAGCGGCTGCGGGCTACAGAGCACGGGGAGGCAGGAGAGGAGGGGGAACCGACGCGGGGGGGGGCTCACAGGGGACCGGAAGAGACGACGGCGAGCTCGGGGGAGGCGCTGACGGCGGCGTGCGGCGACGGAGATCCACGGCGGCCGGAGGTGATGAAGGCGACGGCGACGGCTCCACGGGGCGTCCGGCGATGCACAGCTTGGCGGAGAGGCTACAGAGCGAGGAGGCGGAGCTTCTGAGTGCAGCGGCAGGGCGAGGGGTGGCCGGTGGCCGCGGTGGCGAGCAGCGGCGCTCTCCGG